>NC_089842.1:243938458-243983458 GCF_035609145.1 Eleutherodactylus coqui | reverse complement strand
GCTGACACTGACCATTTGATATGACTTAGTGCCCCGCATAACGTCCCCTCCCCCCTCATCCTTACTTCTCGCCAGCCGCTTTGACTACAGATCGCTCGCCTTTATTTAATCTCCTTCTACAGCTGTGTGGCTAACCTTTGGATTGTGTGTGTATTTACATTGGCTTTCTCCTCTGCATTGATTTTCCCCTGGTGTGGTCACCTCGCTGCCGCTCTGCCCACAGGAAGATTTCCTTTCATCTTCAAGTAAATATACAAGCAACCAAGATTTTATAAAGCTTAGAAAACAGCTGGCGAATCACGCAGAGGATCTTCGTCCTCCTCTTTTCCTAACTCCTGACCCTTGAAGTGGGAGGTGGCCATTCATGTGTTAGACACCGGGAGGATTGTGGTGAGAAGCTTCTAGCAGGTAGAGAAGAGGATGCACAACTCTACATTTCACTATCAAAAACCCAAAGTTCTTTATTCAACTGCGCTGGAAAACTTTGATCCATGGGGAGAATCTACTAGTGGTGGAGAAAAAAGGGAATTGTTTTTGGTTTCTGTGGGGCAACTAATAAAATAACTTCCAACATAACCTAAAAAAACTGTGCCCAGAGCTCCAAATCATCTGCAGTATTACACATAAAGATAAATGATGAAATATTGCATTACTTGCAGCCACCACTAGAGGGAGCTTAGGAGTTCAATATATAAGTTGTATACAGTCAGCTATTAGGCTCCCTCTAGTGGTGGCTACAGGTAACCAAAATATTATAGTCTATGTTACCTTCCAGACAGTCGTAGCTGTCGGCATCCTCCAAGTCTTCTGTAGAGAAGACGCTGCATTGTTTCTCCTGCTGTCTCCTCTTCACGTGCTTGTTCTGTGAGCCTCTTAAAGGGCTAGCCTGCACATATATTTCCTGTCCCCAGTCCATACAGATATTTCCCAGGTTATGTAAGGTGCTTTCCCCTTGCCTGAGCAAAAGCTTCCTAGTTAAGGTGCCCCTGTATTTGTGTGCTACTTGCTTTCGACCGTTGACTACATGTTCAGGTGTCCTGAACTCTGCAAATTCTGATTTCAACCTGTTTTCTGACTATCATGCCTGATTGCCATTTGCCTTGACCTCCTACATACATACATGGGGCCGTCGCTGGACCTGTGTTCATTCCAGGGACTCTCAGCAAGGATCGGTACCTGAACCTCCTGCAGATGACGGCGGATGACTTCCTGGATGATCTGCCCCTATCGTAGCAGAAGGAGGCCACTTCCAGTACTCCTTCCTTACTTCAGTCCTAGCAGCAGTCCCACCAGGACTCAGAGAGACGCAGAAAGTGAATTTCAACTTCTTACAGGCTATTCTTCAACTTTGCAATCAGGCTTTACTCTTTATCTCCTACAGGTTCCACTGCACAACATTGAAATCCATGTTATTGGACCTCCAGAAGCCAATTCCTTCATGTAGCACATCCATGCCTTCCGATTCTAGTACACTATTGTTATTTCAATATAGGACACCAGCAGTGAGATACAGCGCTGACTACACCCTGTATATATATATATATATATATATATATATATATATATATATATATATAGTCCTGATGTCTGTATACAGCTCTTGCGGCAGCAGAAGGATAAAACGCACCAGACATGTTGCCAACTCCCAAAAACACAACAGGGTTTATGCTCATGAATCTTTGATCAGTCCACAAAGTGGTCTCCTCTGTTTTAAGGGACCAGACATGCCAGTGACTGATAACATTTCTATAGCTATATGTAATATTTCCTAGTCTGTCAGAGCGGCAGATCGGGGAGATAAGGGTTTGATCATGAGGGGGTGCCGCTCTCCCTTGCACATCACGGGTAAAGTCTTGTCAGTAAGCGTATTGAAGTTCTCAGCAGGGGATGGACTGGAGCCTACAAAGCCTGAAATAGAACGCCGTCAGTGAGCGAGGTAACATTACAATGTCAAATATCTTAACTCCCGTCATGTTATGGGAATTCTTACATACACATTTATCAATGCTTCAAGGCAGCTTTTCCTACTTGCATTTTAGTTTAATGGCCCTTAAAGACTAGACTTTAACAGGAGAGTTTCTTTCATAAAAGCCTTACATTGTATGCAATATACATTGTAGAGTGGAAAACCGGGCTTTAGCATTCAGCACCACGGACAGCAATCTAAAAGCATGCATGGGGATTGCATGGAGGCTTCACTTACACCTTCAGCACCATGGACAACGGAGCACATGGACCTACCCTATCCTACCCAAAGTAGTTGGACACCTGAGCAAGAATGAAGAGTAGTATTTATTTCCATATGGTAATATTTAGTGGGGCTCCTTTGGGCCTAATGACAATGGATACTCTCCATGGCATACTTTCTACTAACATCTGATACACTTCAGTTGGTATTTCCCTCCATTCATCCTGCAAACATCTGGTAAGTTCTATTTTCTGACCCGACGTTCCAGTTTACCGCATGTCCAGTAAGGTTTAGGCTCTGTGCAGCCAGTCCGATCATGGAGCATCCATATCCTCAAACCAACATAAAAGAGTGTTGGATGTGTGACCATTCCCAGAGTATTACCACATTCTCGGCAGCACATTATGGTCTAGAATGTCAAGGTACACCTCAGTGTTCAGGGTTCTTGCTACTACAACTAACAGACTGAGACCATACCACATAAAAGGCCCCCAGACCTTAAAGAAACTTCTGCTGTACTCAGGCAAAAGGCGTCCCCCATCATCCTCCACACCCAGGCACATAAATCTGATGTGAAGATAAACTAATGTGATTCATCAGTCCATACAATGTTATTCCTTCACTCAATTGTCCAGTGACAATACCCCTTGCGCCATTATAGATGGGCCGATGCATTGTGCTCCATGATGAACCGCTTGTGTGTAGTAGCATAATCTGTAGATCCAATAGCATGTAATTCCGGTCAGAAGCTATGGCTGACACCTCCGAGGGTCAGCATCTTATGTAACATGGTTTACTGCAGGTAACATGCTAATAAGACACAACCCATTCTACTGCTAGGGGTGTCCAAATACTTTTGGGAGGATAGCTATAAGTCCTTCGTTCTAGTACTACATGTTTTCAGTGTCATTGGACAGAGGATATTTGTAACAGATGACATAGACCTACTGCACAAAAACTGACTTGTCCCTGGCCATTACTGAGGGATCCGTTCTTCACTGCTGGGAACGCCCAGTCTTTTCCGCAGGATTAGTCTTAGTACAGCGACAGTTGACCCAGACGTGTCAAAAGGCATCAGAGCATGGTACCAGAAGAGCAGGATGTTGTTAATATAACAGACCATGGTCACGACAGGCAGAGTACATGCAATGTGGAGGAGGCAGTCTTCAAGCAAGGCATAGTCAATATAAAGTACATGTGCATACATGTATACACAAGCAGCAGCTGGGGAAATAGTGTAGTGTCTGCTGCACATGAGACCGAGCCCAGGAGGGTGTGGGGAGAGGTAAGGGGTGAAGAGAGCTCCGCCAACCATGGCTGGTAGTTATAACATCATTGCTTTCACATTCAGCACCATGGACAGAGAAGCAAATAGATGTGTATGACTCTATAGCTAGAATTCCTTCAGTACAGTACTATAGGCTCATAGTGATTGGACAGAGGTTATTACCTCCGCAGGGAAGCACGTAGATTTGTGTGACTGCATAGCTATAAGCTTTATGTATCGTATTATAGGCTAACACAGTTCTTAGACATAGGTCATCGCTTCTACATTCAGCACCATGGACAGAGAAGCACATTGATGTGTGAGACTCATAGTAGTCATAAAACTATAGGCTCACACAGTCATTGTGCAGGGTCACTGCCTCTACATTTAGCACCATGCAGCGGGAAGGACACAGATGTGTGAGACTGTATACTTATAAGGCTTTATGTCTAGTGCTATAGGCTCACACAGTCATTGTGCAGGGTCACTGTCTCTACATTTAGCACCATGCACAGGGAAGGACATAGATGTGTGACATTCTATAGTGATAAGGCTTTATGACTAGTGCTATAGGCTCACACAGTCATTGGACAGAGGTCATTGCCTCTACAATTAGCACCATGGACAGGGAAGGACATAAATGTGTCAGACTGTATAATAATGAGGCTTTATGTCTAATACTCATTGGACAGGGTCAATGCCTCTGCTTTCAGCACCATGGACAGGGAAGGACATGGATGTGTGACACTCTGCCCTCTATAGTGACAAGGCTTATGTCTAGTGCTATGGGCTCACACAATCATTGGAGAGAGGTCATTGCCTCTACATTCAGCACCATGGACAGGGAAGAACATAGATGTGTGAGACTCTAGAGCTATAAAAGACCTTATGTCTATGGCTTGCACAATCATTGAACAGAGGTCAGCACTTTTGCCTTCAGCTCAATGGAAGAGCAGAGAGTGGATCTGTGCCTCTCTGTAACTGCAGGCTCTTATGTGTAGCCCTATATGACCATTTCCTAATCGGGATTTTGTCTGTGTTTCATCAGGATATTGCATCGGCTATTTGTGTACAACATCCTGATGCTGACCAGCTGTTGGCTATGGTGTAATGGACATTCAGGACAGTTGCCCCTGTGTGGTCCTCTTCCACCCCAACCTTTCTTAACCCTCTTTCACCTTCACCGTTCTCACCTTCTAGGACTCACAAGGACATTGTCAGGAAAGAGTGTCCCTTGGTGGATGGCTTTGGAAGCTACACCCAACTGGTAGCTGCCGCCTCTTATTTGCCCAACATGTTTGTGTCTCTGGGTTTCTTCTACACTAGTGTCCAGAGATACTAATACTGGGGGTAATTGGGGGTCCATGCGGTAGTGACAAATGCAACAGCCCATGGACCACTTACCTAGGGTCTGCAATCAGGTGAATGTCTGGCAGATGCAGGTAATGAGGGTTAAAACAAGTCATGTGATCATAATTATGTATAAATTATGGTACCATTACAATGATACTAAATATGTATAGTACTTTTTTCTTACTACTTTCGCACTATAGAACACTTAACTCTCCACATTCTGAGAGCCATCCATTCTATATACCCATCATCAGAGATGTGTGAGGCCTTTGTTTGCAGCATGAGTTAATGTTTTCATTTCTACCTTATGAGCCATACCAGTTCTACACAGTGATAGTGATTGCAGTGCAGTTACCTCCAGTGATTACAGGTGATGTCTGCTCTGATAGACATCGTATGTTTCATTTTCCTTATCTCTCTGAGACCAGACCTCCATGAAAGCATATTCTAGCTATGACATGACTTGTCTCTGCACCCCATCTTGCCACTACTCTCTCCTCCCAGCATTCTCCATAGGAACAGTACCCTCTTTGTGGCTCTAATCAGTAGTAGTGCTTCCCACGGCCCCAATAAGTAACAGTGCTCCCTCTGTGGTCTAATGTAGTAATAGTAACCCTCTATGGCTCCATTTAGTAGCAGTATCCTTTTTTCATCATACTCTTTTGGCACCTGTATATGCTGCTGTGGGACTTTTTTTCTAATTGTACCATACCTTGGGAGTAAGGACCCGGGCTCCCTATCCCTACAGCTCGTGCATTATTTGCCTTCTACATTGTCCTACCCAGTCTCGGTTATATAGTGTGCTGCTGATTGTTGCATTTGTTTAGTAGCAGTATCCTCAATTAGTAATAGTGCCCCCTCAGTAGCATCATTTAGTAATACTGCACCCTCTGTGTTCCCATTCAGTAACATTAACCCCACTATGGCCCATTTTGTGACATTAACTCCAGTGTCACCTTTAGCAATAGTCCCCCCTCTCTCCGAATGTCTGGCCGGGCAGAGACATTTTGGCAGGCATGGTCAGTCAGTCACTGTCACTACACAAGGTCTAGCCACTGAACTCTGCTCTGTGCCAATGCTGAGCTATCTGCTGACCATGCTTTATGCTAGAGCAGGAGATGGGTCATGGTCAATATAGCCTCATCATCGGCACACAGCAGAACCTGTGTAGCCATAGTAAGTGCTGGACCATACCTGTCGAAACATTTCTGGACGGGTGGGTGGTACCTGATCCACACAGCTGTGGGTGTGGTCTGCATTCGGACCTCAGTCTACCTGTTGAGTGCCCATGGCCATGACCATAGGAATAATGTCCTTTGCAGATGTGATCATTACTCATTCAAACCTTAAGACACCATGCTCAGGGATTTACATTCACTGGTGTGTCCTGATTTCATGTAAGGCTCTGATCTGGGGTCTCAATTAATTCCAGGAGTTTCCTAATTCCTACAGGGTGGGTAGCCCCATACTATAGGTTCACACAGCCACTGGGCAGCGGACCTTACTTCTGTACTATATCATGTACTGGGAAGTACCTGTGACTATATAACTACATGCCCCTATGTATACTACTATGTATAGGCACAATCAGTCCTTAGACGCGGGCCACTGGCAGGCAGCTGTAACTGCAAGCTCTCATATACAGCATTATAGGCCTGCGGTCAGTAGACTAAAGCCGTAGCTATTGCATTCTGTGCAATGGACAGAGAAGGACATACTGCAGCTTTGTGTGACTGTAACTCCCTTATGTACACACCTATAGGCTCAAGAAGTCCCCAAACAAGGTCATTCCCATCCCCACTGGCTGGGAAGTTTACTGTAACTGCAAGAGACAATACTAGAAACTCACACGGCCATTAACCTCTTAGTGACGGACAACTAATGGTGTTTAAACCGGCATATACATATCTCTAAAGTGGTTGCTAGGCAGACTACTGACAGCCCGGCTCCTGCTCTAACTGCCAGGGATGGAGAAGCTTCGGATCCTGGCAGTTTAACCCCTTATATGCTACAATCAAAAGCAACTACAGCATGTAAGCAGATGATAGGGAGTCTCCTCTTCCCGCAATGTGATTGCAAGCTTTTAAGGGGTTCCATTGCTAGCTAAAGGCCTGACAAAGCCCCCCCATGTTTACCATGGCCTTAAAATGCCATCGTGCGGATTACATGTTTTGGGGGGCTTTTTTTAAAACTTTTTTGTGCTAAAGTAGTAAAGTATAAAAAAAACTCTATAAACTTGATATCACAATATTTGTGCCGATCAGATAAGAAAATGATCGTGTTATTTTTACCGAATGTACGCTGTAAAAAAAAAACAAAAACACTGATAGAATTTTTGCCCCCCCCCCCCCCTAAAATCTACTAAAAGTTCTACAAGACGTTATATGTGCCCGGAGTGCCCTCATGCTGCTGTGGCTCTTGCAACGCGACTATTGCTCAGTCCTTAAGACATTAATGGGTTAAACAAAGAGCATAGAGTCTGCATTGGCTGTCATGGACACAGAAGTCCTGGAAGACCTTACGTTACAGCACTGTAGGCTCACAGAGCAGCACAATGGACAGGTTACTGCTAGCGGCGGTTCTATCACAGCTTTGGCATGGCAGAGGTTAACCCTGTAGTAACAAGCCTACTTGGTGTCTTAACCCTTTCCAATCCACTGCCTGATGTCTTAAGTCATTGTGATTTAAGGCTGCACAGCTCCAATGTTGAAAGACATCCGTCGGAGTTCTCTTACTGTATACTGCCAGCCTCTCTGCTGTCGGAGCCTATCCAACGTGTCACCTCATGCAGTACTGTCTTTAGCCAGCAGATAGCGCCATTGTATAACAGCTGAAAAAGAGTAAGCCCCCTAGGAAAACCAGGATACAAATTGGAGTGGAAAGAGTTAAGGGCCAAGGTTGTAGGGGCCTTACATGAAATCAGCACCATGGACAGGGAATGCAGCTGCAGGACTAGAGGGCACAGTTACATTATACAAAGCTTACATTGTATTCAGCACCACAGACAGGGGGGAAGTACAGAGGCTGGGACTCTACATCTAGTAGGGCGTTGGACTCCTTTGGCCTTCACAACTGCATTGGTTTGTTGTACCATAGATCCCACTTGGTGCTGAAATGGTTCTGCAGGAATACTGGCCCTTGCGGACAGGAAGCTTCTTGTCGACATGTTCTGACCGGCTGATAGGAAGGGGTCATCGATTTATGCTGCTTGCACCAAATTCTGATCTCCAATCAGCATGGGGCGACAAATATCAGGATTGTTTTGTCTTTTGCCTATTGAACACTCATCTTTCTGTCTCACTAAGGTTGGGTGTCCATAGGACAGTAATATCTGCAGCAGGACCGCATGGCAATTGCATGAGATTTCTGCAGCGGAAAGGCTGCTCCAAAACCCCGTGTCATTTGGCGCGGGTTTGAACTGGCTTTACAGCCTCTATTCCGCTGCGGGAATCTCTCCCCATAGAGAGACGAGAGCAATGGAAACGGCTCCAAAATTAACATGCCGCGGATTTGAATTCCGTCCGCATGTCAGTTGGCTTATCCGCTGCCTCAAAATATGCACAATTGTAACCTGACTTAGACTGAGCTGCAGATCCGTTACTTCAGTCCTCCAGCTGGGACCTAACATGAGCGAGTAAAGACACCAAACAAACGCCGCATCCAGAACCACTACTGAGCGCCGCCATCTCTGCTGGTCAGGTGATGCAGAAGTGGGCTGCCTTTCATCAAGGAAAATATGGCGGCACTCAGTAGCGGGTCCGGGTGCGGCTGTGAGCACCAACTTGTTAGGTGTCTTTACTTACTCCCATTAAGAAGCTGAATCTGAGTCAAAATCCGCACCGATAGTGAAGCTTTTGACTTGGTTTTAGAAGCAGAAACGCTCTGGACTTTGCTGCAGATCCGCACCTTTTCTGCTACGTGTGACAACAATGGGGCTGGAGCCAGTCATCAGCTATTATAGCCCATCCATATTTGTGCATTCGGACATACTAGTTGGAGCTCCGGCGTTGTATTCGGCTGACTGTGCAGCCTGTTCATCAGAATGATTCCTGACATCCTCCTTCGACCCCTTTTGATGCCAAATTGCTTCTGTCCACAGGATTTTGTTGGATGTTTTCACCATTTTCTGTATACTCTGCACCATAAGCAAACCTTACAAGGTTGGAATCCCAGCCTGGCTAGTCAAGCACCGATGACCCGGCCTAGTTGGAAATCGCTCCAACCTCTAGATTCTCCCATCTAATGAAGCTTCACAATGAAACTGATGCAATGAAAACTTGTCACGTGATTCTATACCGCTGTCCAGGTCATGGGGATCATTTCCATCATTGTGAAAGGGCCGTGCTCTAATAAAGTGGCCACACAGGTCAGAGTTCTTGTATTCAGCACCCTGGAGAGGGACACACATCTGAGGACCCTAGGCCGTACAGAATGTGTGCAGCACTGTAGGCCCGCACAGCCCATATAATAACCCCCTCTTTTTTAACCCCCTCTTTTACAATGAGCTGCAGATATTGCGCCGTATCCTAGTTATCTTCCATGTTCCGCCGCTGCCAGTCTTCATCACGCTCGCAGTGTACTTGGCCGGTGTGCGGATGGCCCGTAGGGCTGAGATGCGGCTGAACTGATAATCTCACACTGATATCAGTGCTGCGTTATGGAGGACGGTAAGAACAGTCCAATCCCATAGAGCAGTAATACCCAGTGCCCCCAGCCTGCCCACCCCCCTGGCACCGTCCTGTGCCGCTGGATGGGTAATCTAGCTTCAAACCATATTCCAATCAAATCATCGTTTAATATGAGAAAGCAACAAAATGCCAAACGCATCAGAAGCAGCCAAAACCCATCATGTCAATCTGCACGTCCAATGTTTTATGTATTAGGAGTGTGATAACAGCGAAGTGCCGCTGCCAACTGATAAATCTGACTGCGGGAGATGGTTTGTCATCCCCCCATCGATGTCATGTTGTAGTATGAGGATACGGCTTAGTGGTTCCGACTGCGGACGTTAGTAATATAATACTGCACAAGAGGGGGCTCATGTAACAAGAGTACAAGCAAAGTGCTGATAAGGGGGTCCAGGATGGGCATCAGATACTCTGAGAGCTGAGAGTACACTGACATGCCAAAGGTCATGGTACAGGTTGTGTAGGAGCTTCTAATACCACCACTAGGGGCGGCGACTGTCGTATGCCATAGCCCCCTAGGTTGTCATGTAACCACTGGTCCCAGCACCGCCTAACAGCTCGATCAGAACAGCCAAGATGACAGGCAATTCATGGAAGCGACCATCCAGCTCCTCTCATTTCCATGATGCCCTCTCTCGGAGCCCGCTAACCGGGCAGAATGTCTTGTTGTGCATCATAGAGGGTCTAGTGGTCAACGATTCTCTCTACTGGTGGTCCATCTGGGCCATCCAGAGCCTGTTCGCCATGTGTGTGCCCTCATGTAACCCCTGGTCCCAACATTGCCTAACAGCTCAGTCAGAACGACCTAGATGGCGGGCAATTCATGGAAGCGACCATCCAGCTCCTCTCATTCCAATGATGCCCCCTCTAGGAGCTCGCTAACCAGGCAAAATGTCTTGTGGTCTGTTGTAGAGGGTCTAGTGGTCAACGATCCTCTCTACTGGTGGTCTGTCTTGGCCGTCTGGAGACTGTTCGCCATCTGTGTGCCCTCATGTAACCACTGGTCCCAACACTGCCTAACAGCTCGGTCAGAACAGCCTAGATGGTGGGCAATTCATGGAAGCGACCATGCTGCTTCTCTCATTCCAATGATGCCCTCTCTCGGAGCCTGCTAACCGGGCAGAATGTCTTCTGGTGCATTGTAGAAGGTCTAGTGGTCAACGATCCTCTCTACTGGTGGTCCGTCTGGGCCATCCGGAGCCTGTTCACCATGTGTGTGCCCTCATGTAACCACTGGTCCCAGCACCGCCTAACAGCTCGGTCAGAACAGCCTAGATGGTGGGCAATTCATGGAAGCGACCATGCTGCTTCTCTCATTCCAATGATGCCCTCTCTCGGAGCCTGCTAACCGGGCAGAATGTCTTGTTGTGCGTCGTAGAGGGTCTAGTGGTCAACGATCCTCTCTACTGGTGGGTCAACGATCTCTACACAAGAAGTACACGACACAAAGTAGTCTCCGAGAGCCTTTCTATAGGGCAACTGGGGAAGCACTTTTATAGCCTCTGGTGTGAGACCCGGTGTCTAATCAGACCACTATGTAATCACTACAGAGACAGAGCCGCAGGCGAGTTCTACAGCCATCCGATATTTCTTTCTGGGGGCAATATTATTATTATTGGCAATGAGTGGACATACAGGATGACGCGGCTTTTGTGTAGACTCCTCATCTGTGTAGACTGGAGTATATAAAGGTCCTCAGGTGCTTCTATCTAGGTGTTTAGTAAGTGAACCCCTGTTGTATGGCTGTAGCTCTCAGGGCCGTGTGCTGTCCCATCCTCTGCCCGGTGATGCCCGCATGGAGTTCTTCCATTACCTCCAATATTAAGAGTTTTCATTCTCTTTAACAGAGAAGGTCTCAGAAATCGTCTTCAGCTCAACTTAAATGTCACGTTAAATTAAATGAGTGAACTTCGCAATTTATCTAATTAGTCATAAAATGCTGAATGTTCAACCGACTGAAATAACCTGCAATGTTCACATACTGTATGTACAAGATGTGGGCCGGAGGGCCGCCGAACACCAGCATAAGGAGATGTTACTGTGCGTTCTGCCAGGAGACCCAAACCTGAGGCTCGGTGTGCCCAGGAGTCCTCCTCCTCCTCGCTGGGCACAGGGGGCACCTGTTGGCATCCTTAAACCTGCCAGTAAATACTTGAATTCCCCATGAAATAACAATTTCTTAGTACTCTGTGTTAGGACGTTCCTCTATTATTCCTCCTGGAAATGCATGAATAAACTGACAACTGATCCGTACCATTTACCTTGTCACTGGGTGATGTATAGTCTGACCCTGATAGTGTAATACTAAGTAAGGATTTGCCCATGACAAGGTGAATGGTAACACCTCTTTGTCAACTTCGTTGCCAGGAAGTATAACTGAGGACCTCGCAAAACAGAAGGTCTTAAGCAAGCAACTAATTTAATAGTACAATCCAGCAAAACTAGGTGTAACTTATGTTCAAGGCTGCTTCTCCACAGGTTGATTTTCGTCCAGATGTAACGAGCGGCGATCAATAAAGCGCGTCGATCGGTGCTCATTTCTGTTTCTTGGACACGGGCTGGGAATAGACGGTATGGAGATGAACGGCATCCCCGTGGAGCCGATGCCTCCTGCTGGCAGGAGCAGATATACTGCCGAGCATTTTCATGTTTGTGAAAAACAACAATCAGCGGGCAAACAAGGGTTAACTTGCTTGTTGGCTGATCATCGTCTCTTCTCCAAGGTCGGTGATGAGGCCAATGCAGAAAGTAGGATAGCGCATGGGTATCACAAACGGAAGACTCACCCGGTATGGGGGCACCGCCCCACGTTTAGGGCGACCGCCCGACTGATGTCAGATTTCACGCACATCTGACCTGAAAGTGACGCGGTCTCCGGCGGTTCCTGTAGTATATTACATGCTGGCATGATTGATGGCAGGTTCGCACAGTAGGGCAGCTGATGATAGCACACGGCCGCCGCTGTAATGAGCGTCAGGCGCAGGGAGGGGCGCACTCTCCATCCTTCTGATGGTTTGATTCGGTAAAACTCTTATATAGACGCCATTGATTATAACATCAGCAACAAATAGGAGGCGGCAATAAGAGCTCAGACCCTAAAATCACAGAGTAACGATGAGTTCATACAAGAGCTGGGCAGATACTAGATGAGGCCAGTAAGGCCGGCCGGCGGCAGCATCGCACCGCGGCTTTCACATGGATGGCGAGGGCAATGTCAGGCGGTGATTTTCTGCCCCATATGGCGCTCGCCGTATGAAGTTAGCCTAAATGTAGCAATATTAAATGCCGGTACCGTATCTTTCCCTGTATAAGACCTCCTGCAGGCGGCCGGTCGGATCCCGCTGCCAAAATTCTCGCGACCCGTGCCCCGGCGTTCACCGTATTCTCACCCGCCCAGCATCTTCTCTCTCTGCTCTGTGATGTGGCAGCTGGCGCCCAGCTGGCACATGCGTAGGGCAGAGCTGGTGCGTCAGAGGTGACATTTCTGTGTGGGCCCCTGAAATAGGATGCACCCCTGTATAAGACACACCCCTGTATAAGACGCACCCCTGTATAAGACGCACTCCAGTATTAGACGCACCCCTGTATAAGACGCACTCCAGTATTAGACGCACCCCTGTATAAGACGCACCCCTTTTTAAGACACACCCCTGTATAAGACACACCCCTGTATAAGACGCATTCCTGTATAAGACGCACCCCTGTATAAGACGCATTCCTGTATAAGACGCACCCCTGTATAAGACGCATTCCTGTATAAGACACACCCCTGTATAAGACGCATTCCTGTATAAGACGCACCCCTGTATAAGACGCATTCCTGTATAAGACGCACCCCTGTATAAGACGCATTCCTGTATAAGACACACCCCTGTATAAGACGCATTCCTGTATAAGACGCACTCCAGTATTAGACGCACCCCTGTATAAGACGCACCCCTTTTTAAGGCGCACCCCTGTATAAGACACACCCCTGTATAAGACGCATTCCTGTATAAGACGCACCCTGTATAAGACACACCCCTGAATTAGACGCACCCCTGTATAAGACGCACCTCTGTATTAGACGCACCCCTGTATAAGATGCACCCCTATATTAGACGCACCCCTGTATAAGATGCACCCCTGTACTAGATGCACCCCTGTATTAGACGCACCCCTGTATAAGACCCCGTATTAGACGCACCTCTGTATTAGACACACCCCTGTATTAGACACACCCCTGTATAAGACGCACCTCTGTATTAGATGCACCCCTGTATAAGACGCACCTCTGTATTAGACGCACCCCTGTATTAGACGCACCCCTGTATAAGACGCACCTCTGTATTAGACGCACCCCTGTATTAGACGCACCCCTGTATAAGACGCACCTCTGTATTAGACGCACCCCTGTATAAGACGCACCTCTGTATTAGATGCACCCCTGTATAAGATGCACCTCTGTATAAGACACACCCCTGTATTAGATGCACCCCTGTATAAGACACACCCCTGTATTAGATGCATCCCTGTATTAGATGCACCCCTATATTAGACGCACCCCTGTATAAGACACACCCCTGTATTAGATGCACCCCTGTATTAGACGCACCCCTGTATAAGACGCACCCATGTATGACACACCCCTGTATTAGATGCACCCCTGTATTAGACGCACCCCTGTATAAGAGGCACCTCTGTATTAGACGCACCCCTGTATTAGACGCACCCCTGTATAAGACGCACCTCTGTATTAGACGCACCCCTGTATAAGACGCACCTCTGTATTAGATGCACCCCTGTATAAGACACACCCCTGTATAAGACGCACCCCTAGTTTTCCCTCCCTAAACTCAGAAAAAAAAGATGATGAACATAGAATAGTACACGTTTATGTAAACATCACTAAAAGCCCCCGTTCTACTCATCAGCCGCCCCCTCATCGCTGCCGGCAGAGTCTCTGCAGCGCTCCCCTTCACTTCCTGTTTACAGGTTGCTATGGGGACCAGGCGCAGGAGACTGCAGCCCCAGCCGGCCAGCGCTGACAGGACATGGCGGGTGAGTATACAGTGGTTCTATGTGTGTGTGTGTGGGACAGCTTCGGGCTTACTCACCTAGCCGCTGCTCTCCCTCTCTCCGCCGCTGCTCTCCCCGCCGCTTCTCTTCCTTCCCCGCCGCTGCTCTGTACTGTGTAAGTTTTGCCAAGAAGGTACCGTATAATGTTGGCATCTCGTGTATAAGACGTGAGGGGATTTTTGACAAAACAAATTGTCAAAAAGACGCATTTTATACACGGAAAACAATATAGTAAGTATGGCCGCCGGCACACGGGCGGGTCAGATTCTGCGTGTGGAATCCGGCAGCAGCGGCATCTGTGTGTACCTGCTCGTCTTGTACTGTGGATGGTCGCACGGCTCGCTGTCGGACATGCGCGGAACAGATTGTTTTTCTTTAACTCCTGCTTTTCCCGTGTCATCGCTAGGCGTCAATTGCGGAATCTGCGACTTTGCCATCAATTGTGGGCGGGCCGCAGATCGGACAGCTGCCATTAAAGTCAATGGAAGCCGTCATCGTGCAATCCGCGCAAAAATAGAGTGTGCTGCGGTTTTTCCTCTGTGAGCAGTAACCAGAATTGGTTTCCGCTCGTGCGCAGGAAGAATTGCTCTGCAATAGCTTGCCATGGGCGGTACTTGCTGCGGAACCCAGAGGCGGGTGATACACGTACAAGTCGGGGAACAGATGCAGGAGTTGGGGTCACAGACCTACCAGTTGGGGTGGAAAAGACGTACAAGTCGGGGCAACAGTCATACGAGTCAGGAAGACAGACGTACGGGTTAGGGTCACAGACCTACAAGTCGGGGTCACAGACCCACGAGTCGGGGTCACAGACCTACAAGTCGGGGTCACAGACCCACGAGTCGGGGGACAGATGTACAAGTCGGGCAACAGATGTACGGGTTGAGGTGACAGACGTACGAGTTGGAGCGACAGACATACGAGTCGGGGTGACAGACGTATGAGTCGGGGCAACAGATGTATGAGTCGGGGCGACAGACCTACGAGTCAGGGTGACACACGTACAAGTCAGGGTGACAGACCTACGAGTCGGGGTGACAGACGTACGAGTCGAGGGATAGACGTACACGTTGGGGTGACAGACCTACGAGTCAGGGCGACACACGTACAAGTCAGGGTGACAGACCTACGAGTCAGGGCGACACACGTACAAATCAGGGTGACAGACCTACGAGTTGGGGGACAGACGTACAAGTTGAGGTGACAGACCTACGAGTCGGGTGACAGATGTATGAGTCTGGGGACAGACGTACAAGTCAGGGTGACAGACGTACTAGTCAGGGGACAGACGTACAAGTCGGCGTGACAGACCTACGAGTCAGGAGGACAGACGTATGAGTCGGGGTGACAGACCTATGAGTCAGGGGGACAGACGTACGAGTCAGGGGGACAGACTTACGAGTCGGGTGACAGACATATAAGTCGGGATGACAGACCTACGAGTCGGGGTGACAGACGTACTAGTCGGGGGACAGACGTACAAGTCGGCGTGACAGACCTACGAGTCAGGAGGACAGACGTATGAGTCGGGGTGACAGACCTATGAGTCAGGGGGACAGACGTACGAGTCAGGGGGACAGACTTACGAGTCGGGTGACAGACATATAAGTCGGGATGACAGACCTACGAGTCGGGGTGACAGACGTACTAGTCGGGGGACAGACGTACAAGTCGGCGTGACAGACCTACGAGTCAGGAGGACAGACGTATGAGTCGGGGTGACAGACCTATGAGTCAGGGGGACAGACGTACAAGTCAGGGGGACAGACTTACGAGTCGGGTGACAGACATATAAGTCGGGATGACAGACCTACGAGTCGGGCTGACAGACGTACGAGTCGGGGGACAGACGTACAAGTCGGGGTGACAGACCTACGTGTCAGGAGGACAGACGTACGAGTCGGGGCGACAGACCTATGAGTTAGGGGGACAGACGTACGAGTCAGGGGGACAGACGTACAAGTCGGGGTGACAGACCTACGTGTCAGGAGGACAGACGTATGAGTCAGGGCGACAGACCTATGAGTTAGGGGGACAGACGTATGAGTCAGGGGGACAGACTTACGAGTCGGGTGACAGACATATAAGTCGGGGTGACAGACGTACGACTTGGGAGACAGACATGCAAGTCGAGATGACAGACCCACAAGGTGCGGTGACAGACCTATGAGTCGGGGTGACAGACCTACAAGTCGGGGGACAGACCTACAAGTCAGGGTGACAGAACTACGAGTTCGGGTGACAGACCTACGAGTCGGCGTAACAGACCTACGAGTCAGGAGGACAGACGTATGAGTCGGGGTGACAGACCTATGAGTCAGGGTGACAGACTTACAAGTTGGGGGACACACCTACGAGTCGGGTGACAGACATATGAGTCGGGGCTATGTCACGGTGTTACACACACTCAGACTCACGTCGCTGTTTGTATCTGTTTATAATATTGGGTCTGCGCTTATTTCTGGATCGGCGGTTCGGCCCGCATACCAGCGAGTTCACTGCGGCAGATGAATGCTACATCGAGCGCTACAGTCAGATGGGGGGTAACCTCATAAGGGGTCCTTTCTACCCAAATCTAGAAGTCCCCCTTCGTGGTTGATCTCGCTGTAACGCTGACAGCATTTATCAGACTATAAGATGCACCCGGATTTAGGAAACAGAAAACAGAAATTTTAATACTAATTTAAACTTCTGTCATTAATGCTGGTGTGCTAGTGTAGCAACCTACTGTGTCCATTCAAACAATGGTGCAAGCATTGTACATGCGCACAACACACACAGCTCTGCAACAATCAAATATAGCTCTGCTACATGCACACACACAGCTCTGCTACATGCAAATGCATACAGCTCTACTACATACATGCATACGCATACAGCTCTGCTATATACATGTACACACATACAGCTCTGCTACATGCACACATAGCTCTGCAGCAAAACAAGCACACACATAGCTGTGCTACATACATGCACACACAGCTCTGCTACATGCACACACATACAGTTCTGCTACATTCATGTACACACATAGCTCTGCTACATGCACACACATACAGCTCTGCTACATTCATGTACACACATAGCTCTGCTACATGCACACACATACAGCTCTGCTACATTCATGTACACACACAGCTCTGCTACATGCATACACATACAGCTCTGCTACATGCACACACACAGCTCTGCTACATGCATACACATACAGCTCTGCTACATGCACACACACAGCTCAGCTACATGCACACACAGCTCTGCTACATGCACACACACAGCTCAGCTACATGCACACACAGCTCTGCTACATGCACACACAGCCCTGCTACATGCACACACATACAGCTCTGCTACATTCATGTACACACATAGCTCTGCTACATGCACACACATACAGCTCTGCTACATTCATGTACACACACAGCTCTGCTACATGCATACACATACAGCTCTGCTACATGCACACACACAGCTCTGCTACATGCATACACATACACCTCTGCTACATGCACACACACAGCTCAGCTACATGCACACACAGCTCTGCTACATGCACACACAGCCCTGCTACATGCACACGCGTACAGCTCTGTTACATACATCTACACACAGCTCTGTTACATGCACACGCGTACAGCTCTGTTACATACATGTACACACATCTCTGTTACATGCACACACATACAGCTTTGCTACATACACACATAGCTCTGCAGCAATACAAGCACACACACAGCTGTGCTACATACAAGCACACACACAGCTGTGCCACATACATGCACAAACACAGCGCTGCTACATACATGCACATACACAGCTGTGCTATATACGAGCACACATACAGCTGTGCTACATACATGCACACACATACAGCTCTGCTACATACATGCACACACATACATCTCTGGTACATGCACACACATACAGCTGTTACATACATGCACACACACAGCTCTGCTACATACATGCACATACACAGCTGTGCTATATACGAGCACACACACGCAGCTGAGCTACATACATGCACACACATACAGCTCTGCTAGATACATGCACACACACACACATCTCTGGTACATGCACACACATACAGCTGTTACATACATGCACACACACAGCTCTGCTACATACATGCACACGCACAGCTCTGCTATATACAAGCACACATACAGCTGTGCTACATACATGCACACACATACAGCTCTGCTACATACATGCACACACATACATCTCTGCTACATACATGCACACACATACAGCTCTGCTACATACATGCACACACATACAGCTCTGCTACATGCACACACATACAGCTTTGCTACATACATGTACACACACAGCTCTGCTACATGTAGACATATATACAGCTCTGCTACATTCATGTACACATACAGCTCTGCTACATACACACATAGATCTGCAGAAATACATTCCGCCCTTTCCCTTGTGTTGGTCAGGATGTAGTTTTGCTCGCGGCACTAATGATCTTATAAACAAGTTCTAGAACCTTCTGTAAAGTGTCAGGTGACTCTTTGTCACCAATCAGGTTTGCTGCAGGCAGAACGACTCTCAGAATAGTGGGGTCTTCGGCCCCTCCGCCACATGTGTTTGTGCATGGCGTTAGACGAGGCTCTGAGCGCTGGCATCTAACGCCACGGCTGTGGGCAATGCTTTCTAAATGAAAGATGGAGGGCTGCGCTGAACGCACGAAGGTCGCATCCAGAAAAGGAGATGGACATGTCGTGCGTTCAGCGTCTAACGGGAACACAGCGCCCAGAGAAAAGATAGGAGACCCATCCAACGCAATTACAAGTGCGTTCGGGGCGCTGCATTATCAGGCCCTGCATTGTTTACAAGTTGCCATGGAGACCGTTGGTCCCTCAGCGGCAACTTGAAAAAATGTAGGCCCCGCAGCCCCACAAAGGCAGAGATGGCGCTCACATCCGTCAGGATGTGCTGCTTTATTAACCCCCGACCTGCTTTATTTTTATACAACATTTAAAAGTCGAAATATTAATAGTTTTCCACTGATATTTTACAATAATCGATAGTTTGTTCGGCGATCGGCGATACTATGGACTATCGATATTTTTGTGTCGATGTCCCAACCTTAGCTTGTATCCCGGAATCACCTGGGTACAATCACCCCACTCCAAAGGAAGAGCAAATCCATCCCACTCCAAAGGAAGTCAATGACATCCCAATCCATAGGACGGGTACACGGGGGCAGCACCCGCATCGGCACATGCATGTCTGGGGAGAAGCCCTCCAGTGTCTGCCCCCACCCGCGGATACTCTGCAGGTCTACCATCTCAACTTGTGGGCACAAGGTATTAAACCGGCGGCCGATCTCATCCACACAATGCGCAAGAAAATGTACGGAAATGGACCTACGGCGCGGATCTTAAATTCGCCGCATGCTTATACTTTCTGTGGATTTTATCCTCTGCGATGCAGAATCCACCCACAACACATTCTTCACCAAAGTACCCCTGGGACAAACAAACCTGCCCTTAAAGGGGTTTCTGGGGGAAATACTGTGGATGAACTATCCTCATGGTCGGTGATCATTAATTAATCAGCCGGGGTCCGCCACAGGGGTCGGAGAGGAAGCAGATACTGTGACCCAAGTGTAGTGCCAGCACTTGTAGCTTGCCTGCTGTTACATGCAGCGGCCACTAGACTGTGGTCGGAGCATCTGCTTCCAATCTGACCCCTGTGTATGTGCGGCGCTGTCAGTGGGCGCACAATCAGCTGATTGGCCGGGGTCCTGAGCGGCCGATCCACGATTGATGACCTATTATCAATACTATTTTCCCAGGAAAACCCCATTAATGCCGCCATGTTGTACTACAGACTCACTCAAGCCACAGCACTGATTGGACAGTATCAGTGAGTAAGAACATAGAATGGCAAACACCCAGTTGTCAATGTACTCATATATTTCCAGGAGGAATAACGAAGGAACGTCCCGAAGCAGAACTCTACGGATAGATGCTGCGGAATCTCCTATCTCATGAGGCATGGGGCATCTTCTAGACGTGTTCGTAGAGCCGGCCGGTCTCTTTAAGACAATCCGCTATATATGTTATATAATTGCCGTATTGGCCTTTAGACGGATCATTTCTTTTCTGTAGACTGGACAAATCCCGGCGCCGGTCACCATGGTAACGTTTTGGAACTTCAAAGCTGGTTTCTCCTTCCTATAAGCTGCGGATATAATTCTGCAGGCTATCGTCTTGTGCCGTAGTAAAACCTCATAGACGGCATATGGATGAGACAAGGACTCAATATACAGGGAGCCTGGAGATCTTATCTGGCAGCACAATGTCTGTAGGCTGCACTGGCTTTACATCAGCTCCTAGTGGAAGCACAGTATACAATAGCCTGGATGGCCACTTAATTAGAGACCCTGGCCCTTTCACAATTAGTGATCCCGGTGGCCTCGGAGTGCGGCATACATCCCATGACACGTTCTATGGACCGGACATGACTCGTTACAGCCGAGTCCTCCGGGAGGAGAGTTGCTCTTCGTAATGTTGGCTCCGACCCTGAGCGAGGATCCCCGCTTTGATGTCCAGCTGAGCTAATAGGGTGTATGCACAGGGTACTCCTAACGGATGAGTGTGGGTGTGCTGGGCGCAGTAGTGGGCACTTATCACCACATCTCACATAGTTCCATCACTTCTCATGAATCACGAGATATGAGGAGAACTTCTTCCTTTCCTACTGTGTGGTGCTACCAGCGACATCATGGCTGCATCTGGGATAGGCGGCGGCTGCAGGAGACCCTTCAATCCCAGGACTAAGCTCTGTCCTGGGACTGGGGAGGGATGACCGATATTCATAATGATGACAGGCATATTGGACACATAGAAGGGGTCTTAGTCACATTCTTCAGTCTGGTGTTGACCATCTTTAGCCTCCATGACTGCAGTCCCCCTTGGCGGCTGCTTCCCACCAGATTCCCATAGATGTGTGGAGGGATTTGCCTCCATTCCTGGAGGAGCCTCAGATAGTGATGGGGGAATGTGGGTGTGTTGGGTGCACGGATACAAAGTTCTATTCGCCCAAAAGATACTCGATTGGATTGATATCCGGACTTTGGGCCAATGAAGTCAGCAGATGTTCTGCTCCCCCACACTGCGTGCCGTATGACATGGCGCTCATCATGTTGGTGGAGACATGGCGCTATACTAGAGTATTACAACAGGGGAGGCGATGGCCAACGCAACCTTATAACTACCTTCACTGTGCATCAGTAGTACCAGGCACTATGCACTACTATATCAATGGCCAGCACTAATCATGTGACCAATCAGAGAGCAGGTGTAGCGCATTAGCAGTCTAACACATTACCAATAGTCAGAATATTGAGGTGGTCATTCTGGATGACCATAAACAGGATCCGTGGGACTATTCAAAGTAATGTAGCTCTCTCCTTCGGCCAAAGGACATCATTTTGCCCCGGGGCCGGAGGGCTGCTTTACAGACTTGAACTGAGAAACCATATAGTAGTGATGTCACAATGCAGAACTGGTGACTCCCATTTTATGTCCTGTAAGGCTGAGCCACCACACACATGAGCCAAACCACTTCCATGTGGACAATGGCTGTATGAGTTTACTGGCAATTCATGAAGATGCCTACAAAATTGCACTGCCGCTGCTCACCCCATGTGGGCATGTTTTCGGCTACATGTAACTGCCATAGCTTATGCGCCCCTCACCCTTAGACTCCAGAGAGCCCATATGGAGCATGAATACAAGACTTCACCTCTATGCTCCAAGATGTATCATCCAATCAGAAGAGTAAAGAGATCGCACAAGACTTTCCTGATGACTCCGAGACCTTAGGAGGAACCACAGATCTAAGAAGTCTGGATGGGTCGGGCTTTTCTTCCCACCTTATAGACATTTTGCAGGGTATCTTTGGGGTGAATTGCCCCTGATGGTTGGGTTGCATCAATGAATAGAGTCATACAACACATATGTGCAAGAGACGTGTACTTACACAGGACCTGGAGCTTCTGGCTGGAGGATTTGAAGGTGTTTGGCATTGACTCATGGCCAACGGTGCAGGTAATCTCCACCTGGTCATCCACTTTGGTCACCGGGAATTTAATGAAGCTGACTACTGTGAAGGTTTTGCCATTGGCATCTTTCGTTTCAGAGTTTTGACCTCCTGAAGGAAGATAGAAAGGAAACACTCAGTAAGGACTAGAAATATCCAATAGCCCATCTGTAAACAGTAGATACTCTACCATCGTAACCAGGACGCCGTGCTGAAGATATAACCCACCCATAGTCAAATCTGAGCGCAGACCCCAAAGTCGAGGGGTCGGTGCCAACTACTGTACACACCAATCTGCCCCAAGTCCAATATATACGTCAATCAGGGTCGCCAATCTAAATTTTTCTTTTTTATGGCCAACTTATCCGAAAATTACGGCCAGCCAACATTTTTAGCGAACACATGGGAAAACAATGAATGATGAGGATTATGGGTGACACGTGTGTATAGGTCAGATACTGATATGAACTCCTTACCAGCATCTACTGTGAGCTGTAACATGATCATTACAGCCATAATTACTACCTCTAGTCATTTTACACAATGTACGGTTTGCTTAACATGGCTCGCTTGTACGGCTTTTAGTGGATATTGAACATATATGTTGAATGCTCATGAAACAGACCCTTAAAGGGGTTGTCTAGAACTTCAGGGATTTTTCTATTGATGACCTTCCCTCTGGATAGGTCATCAACAGATGATCTTCGGGGGTCCACCACCCAGGATCCCCCTGGTTAGCTGGTTTTCAGGACTACTATCAGCACGGACAGCAGCTCCCGCTGTCCATACTGCAGCGGTCTTGGTTGGTACTGGGAGCTGCCCTGCATTACCAGCCTGGGCGGCTGCAATGTTGACAGCGCTATCTGCTCCCAGTTTTGCCTGTATTGACGGCAGACCCCAGCTGATCTTATATTGATACATCATCAAAAAAAATTCCCGACATGGAAGCTGTGGAGCCATTGATGTGACAGATGAATGCTGGCTATGAAGGTGTGCGAGAGTCAACCGACAGTGGAGCTGCTCATCATGAAGATGAACCAACGGGCTACTAGACGCATCTACAACAGCAGCTCAGCGAACCCCCCAAAGCCGATGGACGGTCACTGCACCTATACTAACAAAGGTGCATCGGACGAAAAGGAATTGGACCACCACTGATTGGCAAAGGGTTGCCTTCTCTGATGAGTCAAGTCTTCTGCTTCATCAAACGGATGGACAGGGGCGTAACTATAGGGGATGCAGGGGATGCGGTTGCACCCGGGCCCAGGAGCCTTAGGGGGCCCATAAGGCCTCTCTTCTCCATATAGAGAGCCCAGTACAATAAATAAAACATTATAGTTGGGGGCCCTGTTACAGGTTTTGCATTGGGGCCCAGAAGCTTCAAGTTACGCCTCTGCGGATGGACGTTGCAATGTTAGGAGAGAAACATGAAAGAACAAACACCCTGCAACCATTGCTGGAAGAACACAAGCCGGTGGCGGTGGTGGTCTGGGGAATGTATTCGTGGTATTCTTGGGGCCGCTCATCCATGTGGAAGGCACTCTGAACGAATTCAGTTATGAATCCATCCGGGCAGATCACCTCCGCCCATACATGCTGTTTGTGTTCCCTGGGGCAGATGGGATCTTCCAAAAAGACAATGCAACATGTCACATGGCTAGAAATGTCCGACAGTGGTTGGAAGAGAATGACCCCAACTTCCAAGAACTTCCCTGGACCCCAAATTACCACCTTGATAATCGTGCTCAGATCCTCCCAGCTACTGTGGGATGCAGTCAGCATGACTCCAGATACTGGAGACCATCTACCAGCGCCTTAATGAGTGACTCCCGGCTGTCCATGCAGCACAAGGCGGTTACTCTGACTATTAGCTGGTGGTCATAATAATGGGACTCTTCTATCCAAGAGTAGACACCCATGTTTATTGCATAAACATATGGGATAATGTAAATGTATGTAGTGCTATGGATTTATGAAGCTATATGTTGATGTAGTTGCTAATTAACGAAGTAGCTGATGCTAATTGGAGGAGTGTGTTGACAACTGATGGTTACCGTGAAGACCGATGATGGATGGTAGTCTCTGCTGTTGTCAGATAGCCATGTTTTGGCGTCCATCTCCGGCTAGAAGGGGCACGTTCATCTGATGGACAAATCAAGGAGCAAGTTTGGCCCTGCAGGGTGATGTTTCCAAAAGTACAAGAAGTGAGGGTGGCGTGTAAGTGAAGGTTGTGTCTCTCATGAATAGCGCAAAAGAGTGCACAAAATTCGAGCAGAGGATTGGGTGCGGCCTGTAGTCATGAGTAGCAGACCTATTGGATTGTTGAGTCTATGAGAGAGAGACTAGCACCGTAGAGTAGGTAAGAGTGAATCAGTCGGGGACAAGTTGAGTGTCCGCAGAGTGAGCAACGGCAGTAAGTAACCAAAGAGGCCGAGTACTGAAGAGACCGAGTACTAAAGAGGCTGAGTACTAAAGAGACCGAGTACTAAAGAGGCCGAGTAGTAAAGAGACCGAGTACTAAAGAGACTGAGTACTAAAGAGGCTGAGTACTGAAGAGACAGAGTACTAAAGAGACCGAGTAATGAGAGAGATTGAGTTCTAAGGAGCTTGCATGTACGAGCGCTCTGGGAAGATTAAGAGACTGCCAGCGACAGTGCTGGATCCCATGAGGGCGGTAAAGCTGAGAGTGCGTTGCAGGAAATGGAGATATTTCACTACACCAAAAGACTGTCTTAGCTCGAAGAGTTCATTGCGTAGTTGAGAGACTGAACTTGATTCTGCAAAGACCAGCAAGCCGATACAGAGAGACAGAGATGACCAAAGTCTGTGATACCAGAAGAGTCAAAATGGTGTTAGAACATTCTGCAACCTCAAGGTCAGTTGACCAAGCCGTAACGTTTGAAGCCCGAAAGTCATGTCAAGTGTCTGTACTGTTAGTCATTGCTGAAGGCTCCCGGTAATTGTTGTATCTGCACCCCGTCCAGAATGATTGCCGGCTGTCACAGCTCATGACATTGGTGCTAGTCGCTCTGTAGACCCATGCATTGACCATTTCCCTCCCACTATCTATGGCCGTGGTGTAAACGGCTTGACTCCACTGCCACCAGAAACTGTCAGAAAGACTGCAGGCCGGGCCGTTCACGAAAGTGCAGTCCTCAAAAGAGTCCAGCAATTTTGACTAAAGCAGTTAATGATCGGGATAACATTATGTCTGGGGTCCAGTGGTAAAAAAGTGGGCCCTGATTCCCTTTAACCCCTTAACGCTGCATGATGTACAGTTCCATCATGGAGGTTTGGGGTTTGTATGGAGGGGGATCCAAACATTGTAGGCGCCAGCTGTTTCTTACAGCTGACCCCCCCTCAAAACAGCAGTGATCAGCACTGTCACTGATTGCAGCTGCCAGCCCCTTAAATAGTGCTGCCCGTTCTGATAGCGGCATTTAAATACACGAATCGGAGTTTGGGGGTCCCAAATGGCCCCGGTGATGAATTATGAAAGTATGCAGGGCTGTCATTGCAGACTGCCTATCAAACCATGTGTAGGGACCCAGAATAACGGGGCCCCTCCATAATGTATGAATGCATTTGTCTCATGACTACGTGTTGTCAGTGATTTCTATGTTGTATGAATATGATATATATTGTCTATCTGCAGCACTGAATGAGTTAACTGTCTGGTATGTGGGATGTCTGAGAAATGTATCTTGTTGTGAGTCATGTGATCGTGCTTCATATATGTGATTGCAAGATGGTTTTGGAAGGAGATCCGTTTTGAGCTTGCAAGTGACAGGAGCCTGTGTGGAGCTGCAAGTGAGCCACACGGACACCTTCAGTCCTGTGTGGCTAAGAATGGAAGAGGCTAAAAAGGTGACTGCAGCCTTCCCTTGGCCTGCTGTACCAAGGAGATGCCAGTGATGCCCAAGACCACTGAGAGGAAGAGAAAGAGAGTGGGTCCGCCATGCAGTGTGGAGTGCCGACTGGTAAAGAGCTGGCGAGAGTAAAAGAACCCCACAGATAACTGGGACTGTGGATTCCTCTGTCAACCTGTGATAGCCTCCCTGTCGCACCACTTGGTGATTTCTGCCCCGTTATTCCTGCTGGCGTGGGTGTATATTTGTGAAGTGGACCGCATACAGTTTTCTAACAGTAAAGGAGCTCTGCCGACCATTCAGGCTTTGCTAGTTAAAGTTCCCTGTGAGTGTGGGCCAGTTATTTCATCATCCAGACTCACCGCAGAGGAAGGAACGGTTGTGTCACCCGTGTCAACAGACTGCTAAGGTAAATCACGGGTTAGGTTGCCCTTTTTGCAAGAACTCTCCTCAGTAACTTGAACGGGTCCCATGCTACCCTCAGAGTGGGAGACGGTAGAACCCAGTGACAAGGCCCAAACTTTACCCTGCGGTCTCCTAGGCTGAGGGCTGCTCCTCAGACGCTGCACATGCTTGTAGTGTGGCTTGATAGACTGCCTGTTAGATCAGTGTGGGGACTAAAAAAGTGTCAAAATTAGTTTAAAAAAGTTTTATTAATTATTCTAGCTGATAACCCGGAAGAGGGGGGAGAAGTGGTTTTTAACCCCTTCTGCCTCTTTTCTTTAGTACGCAGCTCTCAACGAGCGCTATGTACTAAAGAGTAAAAGTGGAAGTGTTTCTTCTACTATGTGAGCCAGCAGTCACATGACCACAGGGTCTCCCTGTTACAACAGAGCTGCAGGGTCCTAACAGACCCTGATCAGCTCTGCCAGTGACTAATGTCACTACAGGGGGGTATTTACCCTGTAACTGCGGCTCCTACGGTTGCCACTCCTATGGATGCCCCAGCTACAGTGGGAAAGTGTCAAATAAAAAGAAAAAAAAAAGACCATGTGACTGTCCCCCAGAGGTCTTATATGACGTCATCGGGGACATAGATGGTAAAAAAAATAATAACATAAAGAAATAAAACAAAATAACAGAATAAAATAAAAATAGATACTTAAGAAAGAAAATAACCCAAAACCGACGCCAAACGAAACCCTGTAATCCAAAGCCATACATATATAATATATATAAAAATGTCTGAAATCAAATGATGAACCCGTTCCCGTACTTTATTTTAGCGTAAATATACTAAATTTAAAAAAAAAATCATTTTTTTAGTGTTTTACCGCCAATAAGGCGAAAAAACGGAAAAAAAAAAGGCATTGAAAAAGATATTTAAAAAGTAGCCCTATACGTCACGGAAATCGAAACGCAGCAAAATAATGTTGGTAGCGGAAGGAAAAAAATAGGGCAGTTAAACCACCACATGGGTAAAATCCCTAAAAAGTGTCTGGTCCTTAAGGTACAAAACAGCCTGGTGCTTAAGGGGTTAAATGGTTTTTCCAGGGAGAGTACTTATCTCCTTCTGATAAGCGCCTATAAATGGTCTGGGCAGAGACAGGAGTCTGTAATGATGGAGCCACCTGTCTCCGGATGGTGGACAACGTTAGATCTGCTTGTACTTGTTGGTGGATCAAACGATCCTCTCTACTGGTTGTCCGTCTGGGGCGTCCGGAGCCTGTCCACCATGTGTGTGGAATTTAAATGTCCCAACAGACGGAGGGAGCTCTGAGATCGTGGGCGGTCATTCGTACATCATTTCAGCCTGGGGTCTTGCCAAGACCCATAGGGCTGCCATGTATTTCTGCCTATCAAGCAGTGACTGTGGAATGGCATAAAAAAAGACCTCTCGTAACCACCGGTCCCAACACCTTCTAACAGTCTAGTCAATACGGCCCAGGTGGCGGCAATACAATATGACCATATAGATTCTTTCCTTCCAATGATGCCCCCTCTTTGAGCCCACAAACCGGGCAGAACGTCTTAGGGTGTGTCGTAGAGGGTCTTGTGGTCAACGATCTCTACCCAAGAGGTACACAACACAAAACTAGCCTTCGAGAGCCTTTTTATAGAACAACATTGGAAGTACATTCATGGCCACTGGTGGTGAGCCCCGATGTCTAATCAGACCACAATGTAATCATTACATATCTGCCGGAGACAGAGCTGCAGGCGTCTTCTACAGCCATCCAACATTTCCATCTGGGGTCAATATTATTTTTGTCCGCTTCGTCATCCCTCGCTACAACTGCACAGGGCAGGTAGTCTTACCATGATTCAGTAACGTACAAGACCCCAGGCTGGAGACCTTGTGTAGATGATCTTCAAGATATCAACAGATACTTGAGGTTCCATCTTGAGGCTGTTCCCAATACTGTATTCTGAGAAGATCCTGGACGATCTGTCTAGTTAGATGACTGCTACTCTGACTTCCAGATACATAAGAAGAAAGATTAACAAGTCACTTTGTTTTAAGGAAGGGCTGAAAGCGAGTCTTTGATCTTCAGAAGTGCAGGGACTTACACTGTGGCTCTGCAGCAATGTTTTCCGACTAAAACATCAAAGGACAACTACAACTAAAATTGAAATGTTCATAAATAGAGCATGAAGATGACACGTGCGGATCTGTCATACGCGGGGCTTTGTGAAGTAACAATAGTATCTGTACATCTACGCCCTGCCGAGTGTAGCCATCAGCTAAGAACTTGCAGGATATACCCTATGGCAAACTTGCCGTTGGGTTCCTGGTTAGGGCTTTTAGTTGAAACAGTAGACCCTACGTGTCAATCACTGCAGAACAGATGTATCCGCACCGCTCTACACAATCCTAGTCAAACAGGAGGAAAACAAAGAGATCGCATCTAGTAAACCCGTCTTCAAAATGTCAACTGTCAAAGAGCAGCTGAGACATTGCGAGGAAACATCATTTACTTCAAGTCTTCATCCCAAGTCTGAAGTCCAGAACTGTGTTTACATACCCTGCTGTGTAATGCTACAGATCGATTAATGCTTCGGCTGCTCATCCTTTAAAGGGACACGAACCGTCATTGTACAAATCAGTCCTGGCCACGGTACACAATTGCGTAGTTTGTTACAAGACATGGCTATGATAACTGGAAGGCCATGTTCGCATGATGTTACTTGCCCCATGGAAGGTATATGCTGGGAAAAGTTCTAGATTTTCACTACTGTATATGCCACGTAGTGGGTGAACCTACTGTGAAACTGACTAATTTGGCATAGAGCTACTCCTAAGGGTTGTGTCTACTAGACTCCTGGTTTTCACCGTTTAAGCCATTTTGAGGGATCTGGTCTTCACTGTAGGCTTCTCACCCAAGAGTAGTCTCAGTGCAGTGGCAAAACAGACCAGCAGGCAGTGGGTCAGGGCAGGTGCTAATTAGGCAAATGATGGACAAGGAACAAGCTTAGGTCAGGATAGGAAGACATCGGGAATGCTGGGTTTACAGGCATGGGCCAAAACCAGGAGTCCATCAAAACCAACAGCACCTCTACAGAAGCTAGTGATTGGGCACCATCCAAAGGGAGAGGGTGGCTTAAGTAATCAGGGAAGTGGTTGGGAATGAAAACGCTGTGAACACGCATGCAGGGATTACTAATGGCCACGGCCAGCTGGTGGAAGAGCTAAGGGAACGTCCGGCTTCGGCCATAAGAATATATTATTATGGGGCATCCTGTAGCTCCTCTGTCCTCACTGTTTTTAGAAACATGCTCAATTCTTCAAAAGGGTTATGCGGTATTAAGTATGTAGGGATGAGGGGAGAGGAGGGGATGCAGCTGCAGCTTCTCGCTGTGTGTGCTTGGGAAACTGTATGCTGTGAGAGGGGAGGAGGAGCAATTGGATGATATCTAATGGACTTACTTACATGGGGACTTTACTGCTGCCAATGAGACTTTGCCCATGGTATGACATTTGGGACAATTGGATGGGCAAATCTTCACCTTTTTGAGATTGCCCAATGCTTTTGTCTTGCATCAACCTTTGCAGAGTACAGGGTTTCCCATACACATTTTAGTAGTATTTATAGACCACTCTGAAATGCGCTGGGCCCTCCTTCTGAAAAGTCATATAGGTAGCTTTGTTACTAGGTAAGAACATGCAATATCACTGCTCACCTCCCAGCTCCTCTGGTCCTTTGTACCACCGGATGTTGGCGGCAGGTTTGCTTCCACTTGTTGTGCATCTCAGTTCTGCTTCTTGATTTTCTTTGATGGGCTTGTCATAGCCAGTGATCTGAGGCTCCTGGGGAACCCCTGAAAATGGAGGTTGAGAACCCAATGAGAAGCCATGTAAGGATGACAGAAAGGAAAACCTCTAATGACTGTCCGGTATTCCTTGTACTAAACATCATACCATCCCATCATTTTATGCTAGTTATGGATGAAACATACCTAAAATGGTCCATAAAATATATAGATCCCTCTTCTCCAACTACTATGAAATATACAGTAATGTCAGTTACCAGAGAGGAGAGCGTTAGACAATGGTGTAGACCCACTGTGGCACTGATCGATTTGACTTTGGACTACTCCTGAGGTTGGCGCCTACGGGTTCCCTAGTTTTCCCCCTTTAACCCCACCAAACAGGATTTGGTCTTAGCTGCAGGGACCCCTAGGACGTTACCCGAAGAGAAGACTTGGTGTAGTGGCAGCTGACATGAACAGATTATAGGAACCATAGAGTGGTATTGGAAAGACAGACAGAGACGTAGTCAATACACAGACTGAGGTCAGGACAGGCGGGGGTCCTGCATATACCGAATGATCGGTAGAAGGTCAGGGCAGGTGCCATAAGACAAAATGTGGTCAAATAACTAGTCAAGATCAGGATGGGTGAAGATAGGAAATCTGGGTGAGCAGGAAAAAGTCTAAACGAAGAATTGGTAACACCTTTGCAGGAACAAACAGGCCTATTACTCAAGTACCCTCTATTTGGGAAGGGTGCCTTAAAGGGGTATTCCGAGACTTTATCTATTGATAACCTAGCCTCAGGATAGGTCATCAATAGTTGATCGTGGGGGTCTGCCGGTAATGATCCCCACTGATCAGCTCATCATTCATCCCGTTGTCAGTGCAGCAGGCAGGATGTCGTCATGGGCAGTCAGCGCTGGAAGTGTATTAGTCAGCTGCATCCCCATTGAAATCAATGGGATCGCTGCCTCCTATAACCCTTTCAGTCCTGACTGCAATGAGAAGCCAGTAGTGTAATAGGAGGCATCACTCCCATCGATTTAAAAGGGAATGAAGATGTCTATTACACTTCTGGCCCTGACCACCAATGATAGCCACAGTGGGCCGAACACTCAGCTGATTGGTGGGGATTAAGAGTGGTGAATCCATGCGAATCAACTATTGATAACGTATCCTTGGTTTAAGATAAAGTCCCGGAATGCCCTTTAAGGGACCCTCCCCCACTAGAGGGTGCCTGAGCAATAGGTCTGTTTGCTCCCCCAAAGGTGTTACCAATTTCTGCCTGCGTCTCATTCTGTCCTGGTTTACCTGTTCGCCCAGCTTTCTCATCTTCCCCTCTCTTGACCTTGGCTTGTTATCTGACCACATGTTGTTTAAAGTCATGGAACACCCCTTTAAATAACAGGTGAACTGTTCAGAGTGGCTGCAAATAGAAAAGCTATGTAAGTAGTCCTTCACGAGGCAGACAAAGAATGTGCGTATACCCTACGGGCAGATCTACCAGTCGGTGGGACGGTGCCAAGTGTCATGCCAGGAGGAAGCAGCGACTATTACCAGAGGACGAGGTACATTAGGATAGGTGACACACCGCCAGCTACAGCCAGCGACCATCACAAAGAGGAAGCCTCATACTGGAATCAAAATGCTGGTTGACGTCCTCTCACCCTCCTCCCCAAAGACCATAGTAGTGTGAGGGTCACAGTGCGGCCCATCCACACATGGAAGTAAAATACGGACAAGTGACAATGACAACGCATTCTAATACCCACCCCTAGTAAATGGCGGCAGGAATTACCAACTACAGGTTGGTGGATCATTCCTAGTCAACTTGGATTCTTGGCTTCACCCATGGGTTCCACCATATCCTGACTCTATGCCACATGCCATCACCATCTCGAGTATAATTCCCCTTATGTATTTTCTTTATTAACTCCACTTACCAGTGGTGTAAACCCGACTCACCTAAAACTGTCACCATGGCTTTGGCTGTCCTGACTGGCATGGTGAAAATGGAGCAGGTGTACTCGCCCTCGTCAGATAGGGCCACATTGCTGATACTGATGGACAGCTCATTCTTAGTGGACTTCACCAGCTGGATTCTGTTGTCTCTGAGGGCTGTGAGGGAAACACAAGTGGTAAGAAAGATGTGCTTATTCTCAAAGATGGGTAAACCATATATCAAAACCCAACCTGAAGCCCTCGCTTATCTCCACCCATACCCAAACCATGCAGGCTACATCCTTTATCACTATCCCTTTATACCATTCCTCCACCTGCAACATAAAAAAAAGTGGCATCCAGGGGCATAACTATCATGGGTGCAGAGGGTACCATCGCATTTGGGTGCTGGAGGCTTAGGAGACCCATAACATCTCTCTTCATCACATAAACAGACAGTTACTATGAACGAAGTGTTCAAGTCACGTCAAAAGTCATGGAACAGGAACTATTATCATGCAAGACCCAGTATAGCCCAACAAAACGCAGCAACTCCACGTGGTACTGATTCTACAAGTGGATGGAAGACATCTAGATGGATGGTGAACCATGTGGATATCCACCCATAGCTTCATGGTATGTGTAGATGCAAGATCTTGTGTGTGAATGGACTTCTCCACCACATCCCATAAATGCCAGATTGGACTCATGGCAAGCAAATGTGGAAGCTGCACCTTCATAGGAACTCTCCCGGATGTTCCTGTTGGAATATCCCATCACTGTGGGAGATACATGAGGTCCATGAAGGGATGTGAATAGTCACCAAGTAGTGAAACATAACGGGCATTGGGCAATCACATATTTAGGCAGACCAGTGGACCCAACCCATCCCACAGGATCATACCGTGCACCAGTGTGAGTATGGAACCACCACCAGCCTGCACAGTGCCTTGTTGACAAACTGGGGTCCATGCCTTCAAACCCCACCATCACCCCAAAATAATTGGTACTGTGATTGGTTGGGCCATGCCACATGTTTCCAGTGCTCTAGGGTCCAGTTAGTTACTTCATGAGCCCAAGTGAGGCTGTTGTGGTGGTAACAGAGTCACTCTGCTGGGTCTTCTGCTCCAGTTTCCCATGGAAGCTATATAACGCTACACTGACCTGCGGGATATATGTGTTTGGGGCCTTTCTGTCAGTCACTTATCTGTTCGCATAGACAATTCTAGCCAGACACCGCCGGTTGTGATCACCGTGGCCATTGGTTTATCCACTGTGGGTGGTACTGCCTCCTATGATATAGTCAGGATACAGTCATGACACTGGGGATCGAGGAATGTCTGGCGCCCACTATCACGCCGTGTTCAACGTCTGATAATTCGGGTCACCTGGCCAGTGTTCAATGTCACTCATAAGATAACAACTCATACAGGTGTGAGCGTTCCCAAGCCGTCACCTGAGGTAACGCCACATCATTGTCAATTTACATAGCGCTGTCCCATGACTTTTGGCACGTCAGTGTAGTTGAGGGTCCCTATTACAGATTTTGCATTGGGACCCAACAGTTTATAAACTTATCTCTCTGCTGATATCAGTTTTCCCCACAGCAGGGGTTCACATACCTCTCTTCTCCCCAAAGTATAGAGTCTGCTGGGCTGGATTAGACCATTGGAGGGAAGAGTCTTCATGGTCCTCCACCGTACAGGTCAGGGTCATTTTGCCTCCTGTGGCAACCAAAACGTCTGACGTGACTGGCTGGCTGGCTGTAGAGACATAAAACAAAACTCGTGTGAGCCATTTCATTGCACTTAGATACATGTACCATAACAAAGCAACAAGCCATATATCGGTACTATTGCCCCTCTATACATGTAGTATAGGGGTTCTCTGGCTTCAAATACCCAATTAGGCAAGTTTGAGGTCAGCCATTCAATGCCCTCATCTGCTACAGCAGGTAAAACTGCCAGGTTCCAGCAGAAATAACAGCTCATTGCTGGGGGTTCCACCATTGGGCATCCTGTGATAAGCATGACTCCTTCAAGAATGTAGGGAATCCGTTGATAGCGCCAAGTCCCGCTCTCGCACCCCCCCCCCCCAACAGATCTTTCAGGGAAAGCGGTGGCCCACCAGGTAGAAGGTCTGGCAGACCCACTCTATATGTCCCTTCTGGGATATAAAGGGGATCCAGAGCAGCGAGCCCGCTCTGTGACATTCATATGCCCTACTAGGCATATGACCAGGGGTGCCATCGTGGCACAACTCCTTTAAGACCACACTTTTAGTCAATTTCCATGCCATTCCCCTTTCTCGTAGCATTTGCAGATAGTTTAAAAAGCCTATTATGCGATCATGAGTGAAATGCCACTACCGTAGGCGAAAGTCATGCCAACATGTGGGCACCGCATTCAGTGATCAGCACATTCTGCAAGAGTCAACGTCAGCGCTTCCAGAAACTCAGAAGAGACAGCAGATATCCAGGATGTATGGCACCCAGCGGGGTTGTAGATGTAAGGGGGTACAGAGGTACTGTGGTGGTTGCACCATGCCCTGGTACTGACAGGCACAAATACCAGCACATGGTAGTAGATGGGGCTGTTCCGCCCTTTGCTATTCAGCTCAAAAGACTGACAGGGATGGAAACCTTGGGAAAGGTTGACAAAGAAATCTCCGCTTCAGACAATAAACCCGACAGACGGAATTTATTATCGGGTCTATGCCAGTATTGAAGAGTTGCAAATTTTGACGCATGTTGTATTTGCGCTAAAGTTTGTGACAATTCACTTTTCTTGCAGAGGGGAGGAGAATGGGTTAAATTATAGTGGCGGGGCCAAGAAATATTGCGGATTTATTGCGAAAGGTAGAAATTGGCACAAATGTTTGTGCAAATCTACAGCAGCGATCTACACCTGGGTCTCTGGACTCACCTTTAGACTGCTAGCGGCTAGGAACCCCCCGTGGAGACCGGGCAGCACCAGCTCACGCACCAGCACTGACCCCTGATCTGCCGGCCACATGCCCGCTCCGCAGCAGATGCGGCGTCAGATGTTGTATTGTCACGTGTGGGAAGCCATTGGAGCCACTGAATACCGCCGCGGACAGAACTGGGCATGTGCAATAATGGAGGCTTCTGCGCCAGATTTATCATCACTGTCTGCTGGGTGACCTGGTGATGTGCAGAACGGAGATAACAGCGGACATATCCTTTGTGGTGGTTTTTAGGTGCCTCCTCTGCGGTGTTAGCATCCCGAATCATCCAAGCCTACTTGATCACCCGCAGGGTTGTCATCTTCATCAGTGAAAAGAAAAGTAAATGGCAAAGGTAAAAGGGGGTGTGGTTTGGGACGTGGCTTATCACAATGTATGTCGTCCGAGTGGTATCAGTGCCGCCTCTTTTGGCTCCAGTAGTAATAGTGGTGCCAGTGGTAATAGTGCCCCCTTTAGTGGCCCCAGTGATAGTGGTGCTAGCAGTAATAGTGCCCCTTTAGTGGCCCTAGTAATAGTGGTGCCAGCGTTAATAGTGCCCCCTTTAGTGGTCCCAGGAATAGTGGTGCCAGCGGTAATTGTGCCCCCTTTAGTGGCCCCAGTAATAGTGGTGCCAACGGTAATAGTGCCCCCTTTAGTGGTCCCAGGAATAGTGGTGCCAGCGGTAATTGTGCCCCCTTTAGTGGCCCCAGCAGTAATGAAATGGCTCCCTATAGTGTCCACAGTAGTAATAGTGGTGCCAGTAGTATTAGTGCCCCCTGTAGTGATCCCAGTAGTAATAGTGGTGCCGGCAGTAATAGTGCCTCCTTTAGTGGCCCCAGCAGTAATGATCGATCTGTCTATCTCATATTCATCTTATCTCATATCTATCCATCGTTTCATATATCTATCTAATTAATAGTAGCTCTTATCCTAAAGCTGGCTTCTAGTAAGCAGCTGTAATTCATTCTCATACACACGTGCGGATATTTCTGGAAGGTCTCATAATTGAAGATATATTATATAAAGGAGGGATCACGGGGGCCAAGATTTTTCTGAAGTTCTTTTCAGTCATCTGAGTGCAGAACACAATAGACATCCTCCTCTTCACCATAAATGGCACTACAGATAGTATTCAGCTGGGTGGCAGTGGAACAATGGTGTAGTGATGGGCAAGGCTGGCAGGGATGTGCCCACTGGGTGCTACTAAACTACTCTGCTTGCACTTGGGCAATAAACTGAATCCTGGCCGTGAGAGAAGCAAGGCCTTGCTACGACTCCGGGATGGAAATTATTGGGGCTAGTGTCCCTTTAAGACTGCAATTAGCCATCGTTTCCAGAAGAGTGTCCGCTTCATAGGACCCCACAACACGCAATCCCAAATATTAATCCCCCAGTACAACCAGACTGAGATCTTCAGCGCGGGCGCCCAGACTACGTGAATTATTAACAAGCCTGGAGAATCCCACCAGTTCCTGGAGGGGCGAGCGGCCGTACAGCGCTCATCACGACAGCCGCACTAATCGGAACACATCGCCGTAATTACGCCTCTTCCATCATTTTAACCTTCTTAAAGGTCAGCATATCAACAGCCAGGAAAATCTTTACTGACGTGCGGCTTTCCAGCGTTGCGTACCGATGACAGCGGTGTCAGATGTAGACAAGGTTTAATTGGATCCCATAAATTGAATCTTGGTTACAAAGCGAAGAAAAGACACAATTTGTAATAACAAAGCAGGATACATTCACTACAAGGGAGGCCGGATCTGTCTACAATGTATCCATCTCATAGCTATTTATTTCATGTCATATCTATCTATCTCATATCTATCTATCTATCTATCTATCTCCTATCTATCTATCTATCTATCTATCTATCTATCTCATATCTATCTATCTATCTATCTCATATCTATCTATCTATCTATCTATCTATCTATCTATCTATCTATCTCCTATCTATCTATCTATCTATCTCCTATCTATCTCCTATCTATCTATCTATCTATCTATCTATCTATCTATCTCATATCTATCTATCTATCTCATATCTATCTATCTATCTATCTCATATCTATCTATCTATCTATCTATCTATCTCCTATCTATCTATCTATCTATCTATCTATCTCCTATCTATCTATCTATCTATCTCATATCTATCTATCTATCTATCTCCTATCTATCTATCTATCTATCTCCTATCTATCTATCTAATATCATATCTATCTATCTATCTATCTATCTCCTATCTATCTATCTATCTATCTATCTATCTATCTATCTATCTATCTCCTATCTATCTATCTCCTATCTATCTATCTATCTATCTATCTATCTAATATCATATCTATCTATCTATCTATTTATCTCCTATCTATCTATTTATCTATCTATCTAATATCTATCTCCTATCTATCTATCTCCTATCTATCTATTTATCTATCTATCTATCTCATATCTATCTATCTCCTATCTATCTATCTCATATCTATCTACCTATCTCCTATCTATCTATCTATCTCCTATCTATCTATCTATCTCCTATCTATCCTCTATCTATCTCCTATCTATCTATCTATCTATCTCCTATCTATCTATCTATCTATCTATCTATCTATCTATCTATCTATCTCATATCTATCTACCTATCTCCTATCTATCTATCTATCTCCTATCTATCTATCTATCTCCTATCTATCCTCTATCTATCTCCTATCTATCTATCTATCTATCTCCTATCTATCTATCTATCTATCTATCTATCTATCTATCTATCTCATATCTATCTATCTATCTATCTATCTATCTATCTATCTATCTCCTATCTATCTATCTATCTAATATCATATCTATCTATCTATCTATCTATCTATCTATCTCCTATCTATCTATCTATCTATCTCCTATCTATCTATCTCCTATCTATCTATCTATCTATCTATCTAATATCATATCTATCTATCTATTTATCTCCTATCTATCTATTTATCTATCTATCTAATATCTATCTCCTATCTATCTCCTATCTATCTATCTATCTCCTATCTATCTATTTATCTATCTATCTCATATCTATCTATCTCCTATCTATCTATCTCATATCTATCTACCTATCTCCTATCTATCTATCTATCTATCTATCTATCTATCTATCCCATCTCAAATCTATCTATCTATCTCTCTCATATCTATCTACCTATCTCCTACCTATCTATCTATCTCCGATCTATCTATCTATCCATCTATCTCCTATCTATCTATCTATCTATCTATCTATCTATCTCATATCTATCTATCTATATCATATCTATCTATCTATCTATCTATCCATCTATCTATCTATTTCATATCTATCTACCTATCTCCTACCTATCTATCTATCTATCTATCTATCTATCCCATCTCATATCTATCTATCTATCTATCTATCTCTTTCATATCTATCTATCTCCTATCTATCTATCTATCTATCTATCCCATCTCATATCTATCTATCTATCTATCTATCTATCTCTTTCATATCTATCTATTTCCTATCTATCTATCTATCTATCTATCTATCTATCTATCTATCTATCTATCTATCTATCTATCCCATCTCATATCTATCTATCTATCTATCTATCTATCTATCTATCTATCTATCTATCTATCTATCTCCTATCTATCTATCTATCGCATATCTATCTATCTCCTATCTATCTATCTATCTATCTATCTCTCTCTCATATCTATCTATCTCCTATCTCTCTCTCTCTCTCTCTCTCTCATATCTATCTCTCTCTCATATCTATCAATCTATCTATCTATCTATCCATCTATCTATCTATCTCATATCAATCTACCTATCTCCTACCTATCTATCTATCTCCGATCTATCTATCTATCTATCTATCTATCTATCTATCTATCTATCCCATCTCATATCTATCTATCTATCTATCTATCTCCTATCTATCTATCTATCTATCTATCTATCTCCTATCTATCTATCTCCTATCTATCTATCTATCTATCTACCTCCTATCTCTCTCTCTCTCTCTCTCTCTCTCTCATATCTATCTATCTATCTCCTATCTATCTATATATCTATCTATCTATCTATCTATCTCATATCTATCTATCTCCTATCTATCTATCTATCTATCTATCTATCTATCTATCTATCTATCTATCCATCTATCTATCTATCTATCTCATATCTATCTACCTATTTCCTACCTATCTATCCCCGATCTATCTATCTATCTATCTATCTATCTATCTATCTATCTATCTATCTATCTATCTATCTCATATCTATCTATCTATCTATCTATCTATCTATCTCTCTCATATCTATCTATCTCCTATCTATCTATCTATCTATCTATCTATCTATCTATCTATCTATCTATCTATCTATCTCCTATCTATCTATCTATCTCCTATCTATCTATCTCCTATCTATCTATCTCATATCTATCTATCTCCTATCTATCTATCTACCTATCTATCTCTCTCTCTCTCATATCTATCTATTTATCTATCTGTCTCTCTCATATCTATCTATCTCCTATCTATCTCTATCTCTCATATCTATCTATCTATCTATCTATCTATCTCATATCTATCTATCTATCTATCTATCTCCTATCTATCTATCTCATATCTATCTATCTATCTCATATCTATCTATCTATCTATCTATCTATCTATCTATCTCCTATCTATCTATCTATCTATCTATCTATCTCCTATCTATCTATCTATCTATCTATCTATCTATCTCATATCTATCTATCTATCTATCTCATATCTATCTATCTATCTCCTATCTATCTATCTATCTATCTATCTATCTCATATCTATCTATCTATCTATCTATCTATCTATCTATCTATCTATCTATCTATCTCATATCTATCTATCTATCTCATATCTATCTCCTATCTATCTATCTATCTATTATCTATCTCCTATCTATCTCCTATCTATCTATCTATCTATCTATCTATCTATCTATCTCCTATCTATCTATCTATCTATCTATTTCTCTCATATCTATCTATCTATCTCTTATCTATCTATCTATCTATCTCATATCTATCTATCTATCTATCTATCTATCTCATATCTTTCTCCTATCTATCTATCTCTTATCTATCTATCTATCTCCTATCTATCTATCTCCTATCTATCTATCTATCTATCTATCTCCTATCTATCTATCTATCTATCTATCTCCTATCTATCTATCTATCTATCTGTCTATCTCCTATCTATCTATCTATCTATCTATCTATCTATCTATCTCCTATCTATCTATCTATCTATCTCCTATCTATCTATCTATCTCCTATCTATCTATCTATCTATCTATCTATCTATCTATCTATCTATCTATCTATCTATCTATCTCCTTTCTATCTATCTATCTATCTATCTATCTCCTATCTATCTATCTATCTATCTATCTACCTATCTATCTATCTGTCTATCTCCTATCTATCTATCTATCTATCTATCTATCTATCTATCTATCTATCTATCTCCTATCTATCTATCTATCTATCTCCTATCTATCTATCTATCTCCTATCTATCTCCTATCTATCTATCTATCTCCTATCTATCTATCTATCTATCTATCTATCTATCTATCTATCTATCTATCTATCTATCTCCTTTCTATCTATCTATCTATCTCCTATCTATCTATCTATCTATCTATCTATCTATCTATCTATCTATCTATCTATCTATCTATCTATCTATCTATCTATCTATCTCCTATCTATCTATCTATCTCCTATCTATCTATCTGTCTATCTCCTATCTATCTATTTATCTATCTATCTATCTATCTCCTATCTATCTATCTATCTATCTATCTATCTATCTCCTATCTATCTATCTATCTATCTATCTATCTATCTATCTATCTGTCTATGTGATACCTATCTATTCAGATATCCTCATTATGTCGCCAACAGACAATATCTAATATCTAATCATAAACTGACTGATTCCTGGAAAAAGGTAAAAAAACATTTTGATTCTTTTGTAACAAGCGAGCCATAATAAATAACTGATGGGAGGAGCCTCCTGGCGGCCGGCCGGTCTGCTAATAACTGGCGACTGCTTCCTTACTTCAGTACAGTAGTAGGCGAGGTGTAAAGATGTGTGGCTATACTTAGTACAGGGGAGTGAAGTGACATCTTTCAAGTCGGGCTTAACCCCGCAGGTGCCGGTTTACTCTATCAGCGCCTGGTTTCCTTTACAGCATTTCACAATAACCCCTTCTCTACTCTCACATGTAGACTCGTATCTTCCACTGTATAAAGTACATGATGTCATTCTGATACATTTTATATATTTCCGTCCTCTAGGGGCCCCCATAGATTGCATCTGAAGATATCCTCATGTGTTTGGCTAACTTTAACACTGTTCATCCAGATCTTTCTAGCTAATGAGCAGAATGCCAGGGCTGCAGTGAAGACTGACACTCAGATAGTTGTGGAGGTGGAATAATATAACTGTGCTAGAAAGTGGATGACACCTGGGTAATAACAGTTATTAGTAGCTGCGTCTCATCATCTCAAGGACGGATCTAATACAGAAAGGTAGCTCAAAATATGTTCACCCTAGGTCTTCTTTGATAGGAATAGAATGCAAGTGCTGCAGTGAAGACTGCCTCATTATGGCCAAAAAAGGCAGCAGTCCGTGATGCCACAATCCATTTAGTCTCTTTTCTCCAGACTGCAGTCTTCCTATCGCGCCCACAAGGACGCCGTAAGACGCTGTGCTGAAAAGAAGACGTGTTTCTACAAAGTGTTGCGTGAGACACGTTTATCTTCAAGCCCTTCTTGTTGGAGCGAGTTGTAATGTGTGCGGATTGTTGTGTGCTGTGATTGGCTGGGGTGATGTTTTTTTTCTTTTTTTGTGATATATGTTCATTACATTTAAATTATTACTTTTATGAGTATTTGACAATTTTGTTACTTCTCTGGCTAATTTATTCTTTTTGCGTATGGGTGGGGGCGGGTGGGGGTGATGTGGGTTTTATTGTGGCTAGAACTGATCTTCAGAGAGAGCGGGGAGTGGGTACAAGGAGTGACTCCACTCTGGAGGACCAGACAGCTTGTTGACTTCAATGATCACCATGTAATGCTTCACTTCTCCTGTGGGGGCACTGCAGAGGAACTGAACACTTATTGTTGGTTAATTCATTAGGGGGTCCTCATCTATTAACTATAGTAGTGAGTGGTTATATGGAGTGTATGTCTGCACTCTGGAGGACCAGACAGCCAATTAATTTCAATGATCACCATGTAAGGCTTCACTTCTCCTGTGGGGGCACTGCAGATGAACTAAAGACTTAGTGTTGGCTAATTCATTAGGGGTCCTCATCTATTAACTATAGGAGTGAGTGGTTATATGGAGTGTATTTCTGCACTCTGGAGGACCAGACAGCCAATTAATTTCAATGATCACCATGTAATGCTTCACTTCTCCTGTGGGGGCACTGCAGAGGAACTGAACACATATTGTTGGCTAATTCATTACGGGTCCTCATCTATTAACCATAGGAGTGAGTGGTTATATGGACTGTATGTCTGCACTCTGGAGGACCAGACAGCCAATTAATTTCAATGATCACCATGTAATGCTTCACTTCTCCTGTGGAGACACTGCAGAGGAATTGAACACTTAGTGCTAGAGTTCCCCTGATCGCTGGAGGTCCTAGTGATGGGAGTCCATAAAATCAGCTGATTGTCAGGCTAAAGCATCTCCTTCCAGAATTTTCTTTCTGAGCGGCAGGAAAAGTACGGACAGTTATGTGGCCGAAATGGAAAATAAGGAAGAAGCAGGTGTGAAACCTACAAGACATTGTAACGGGAGCGTCGTCAGGGCGGCTGTCATGTCCGGTGAACGGAGTGCGCGGCGATACACGGGATTTGTGCTCTGTGACCTTTTGTCTTCCTCGGGTAATTAGGGGAGGAACACGTCGGTAGACGCTCAGTCATTTAGCGTGTAATTATAGGCGTAAGATCGCCGGCTGCGCCAACATTAGTACTGCGCTCCAAAGTATACGGATGTAGCAGAGCTAAGATTGGATAGATATAGCTGAGATACACACATGTTCGGTAGTACAGATGTAGCTGAGCTGATACTGTAGACCTGTGGCTAAGGTTAGGCTGTACTGATGTAGTTGAGCTGAGTAAGAACAGATGTAGATGAACTAAGGTTAAATAGATGCAGCAGAGCTGAGGCTGTAATGAGGCTGTTCTATGTATAAAGCTAATGTTGTGCAGATGTAGCAGAGCTGAGGCTGCACACATATAGCCACTGAGATTGTACAGAAGTAGCAGAGTTGAGGTTGTACCGCTGCAGATGTGATGAGGCTGTGCACAATTGTATGCTGCGCACAATTGTATGCTGATGTACACTACCGTTCAAAAGTTTGGGGTCACATTGAAATGTCCTTATTTTTGAAGGAAAAGCACTGTACTTTTCAATGAAGATAACTTTAAACTAGTCCTAACTTTAAACAAATGCACTCTATACATTGCTAATGTGATAAATGACTATTCTAGCTGCAAATGTCTGGTTTTTTGTGCAATATCTACAAAGGTGTATAGAGGCCCATTTCCAGCAACTATCACTCCAGTGTTCTAATGGTACAATGTGTTTGCTCATTGGCTCAGAAGGCTAATTGATGATTAGAAAACCCTTGTGCAATCATGTTCACACATCTGAAAACAGTCTAGCTCGTTACAGAAGCTACAAAACTGACCTTCCTGTGAGCAGATTGAGTTTCTGGAGCATCACATTTGTGGGGTCAATTAAACGCTCAAAATGGCCAGAAAAAGAGAACTTTCATCTGAAACTCGACAGTCTATTCTTGTTCTTAGAAATGAAGGCTATTCCATGCGAGAAATTGCTAAGAAATTGAAGATTTCCTACAACGGTGTGCACTACTCCCTTCAGAGGACAGCACAAACAGGCTCTAACCAGAGTAGAAAAAGAAGTGGGAGGCCGCGTTGCACAACTAAGCAAGAAGATAAGCACATTAGAGTCTCTAGTTTGAGAAACAGACGCCTCACAGGTACCCAACTGGCATCTTCATTAAATAGTACCCGCAAAACACCAGTGTCAACATCTACAGTGAAGAGGCGGCTCCGGGATTTTGGGCTTCAGGGCAGAGTGGCAAAGAAAAAGCCATATCTGAGACTGGCCAATAAAAGAAAAAGATTAAGATGGGCAAAAGAACACAGACATTGGACAGAGGAAGACTGGAAAAAAGTGTTGTGGACGGATGAATCCAAGTTTGAGGTGTTTGGATCACAAAGAAGAACGTTTGTGAGACGCAGAACAAATGAAAAGATGCTGGAAGAATGCCTGACGCCATCTGTTAAGCAT